>NW_026900842.1:0-2304 GCF_033783945.1 Neopsephotus bourkii
TGCTCCTCTCGGAGGTACCTGTGGTACGTGATTTTCCACCCTATCTTCCTGATTACTGTTTTTTAACTTTAAACATCTTTCCCCAATATCAGAGGCTGAGCATCTCCAGCGTAACTTTCAGTTTTTCCCTGTCCTTTTCCAAAGCCAAAATTAAGGAATCTGGTGGAGCTATATTAATTTTGCATTCAGTCTATCACTCTGTGTGATTTCTTAAAGTGAAAAACGTACCTGCATACATTACTTCATCCCATTTTCCTTGCCCCCTTAAAACAACATCAATTGTAACAATGTATTATAGTTCAGAGTTCCATTTTCAGGCCATTTTCCCTGATCTTCCAAAGTATACAAAGTGCCACCATTGGTTACAATATTTTACCAATATTTTCTTATTTACCAAGCCCCCAGGAGACCCTCCAAGTTTTTTCCAGTGTGCCAAAATGCACCCAAAAGGATTCTTTTTCAAGATCTCTTCACTCTGCTGGTTTTCCATTATCAATCTCACATTCACACACACACACAGAGATGGGATCCCCAGACATACTCCACACAGTTACAACACTTGAGACAAAGACAGAGACTTAAATTCAACCAAACAAACAACAGTTAATAACATAGTTATAACATCCTGTCACCAGTACCAGAATCGCAAGACCAAAATCATTACTGTAACAAGCCACAAAATAAGCGAATACCAGTAGAATCAAAAGCAATACTTCCTAACCCTTATAGCTCAGACCATATTGTAACATTAATAGGGGGGTTTCCTTGAACCCTTTATAGTTGACCAGCCTGTCAGTGTCCCAGGAAGGATGAGACCCTTGTGTCCGACCAGCCTGTCTGCGTCCCACTGTGGGAACCATACTGAACAGCCCACTGTATCGGAGGGTGATTCTACTAACCTATTCAGGGACCCCCGCTGACAGCATCACTGAATCAAATCCCTTATGGGCTGTTGATAGCACACTGGACCCAAAACCATTTCCACAAGACACCCCCCTGTGTCCTGTAGGACCTAAATCACAAGATGATACCCCCTGCTTAATTATAACAGTCTGTCACTGATACCAAAACCACAAGACCAAAATCCTTAATATAACAAGCCACAAAATAAATCAAATACAAGTAAAATCCAAAACCTTTTTCTGCAAGACACCCCCTGCGTCTTGCAAGACCCAAACCACAAGAAGCCCCCTGCTTCCTTTGGGTGTATACCAGTAAAATCCAAAACCTTTTTCTGCAAGACACCCCCTGCGTCTTGCAGGACCCAAACCACAAGAAGCCCCCTGCTTCTTGTGGGTGTATACCGAACGGACGCTAGCAGCCGGGTATACGCCTTTACCTACGAGATTTCTTATCTCGATTTACGGAAGGCTTCCAAACCATGCGTACGCTTACCAAGCCAATTTACCAAACCAATTTACCAAACCAATTTACCAAACCGAGGTGCCCCCTGCACCTTACAGACTATACAAAAAAAAGAATACCTTTTATGAGATGGTCCTTGTCTGCTCCCGCAGCGATCCGAATGAGTCGAGGGGTCCCTCCGGGAAAAATTCCCGAGGGCCCTAGGGAGCCCTGTCCTCAGCGGGTCCTGCAGCCGAGCAGAGAGGGTCCCACCTGGGTCGCCAAATTGATTCGGAGAAAACTCCAGGAACAAACTTGCCAACAAAGTTTTCAAGCTGACAAGCAGGTATTCTTTATTGCGGCGCCGGGAGACACGGGGGATAAATCCTCCTAACGTGTGTCCCCGTACTGCTATACAAGCCACCCTTATATAGTCCCTGGGCATACATACATATTCATGAGGCTACGTATGGATTACATCATTTTCCAGAGAGTTCCCCGCATGCGTACAGAATTGTGGTGGTGGTCTCTGAGGGTCGGTTACTTCTTCCAACAATCTTCATCACTTCTGGCAGCCTTTGAAGCACGCGCAGTAGATGCTCATACCAGTTTAATTGGTTCGTTAGCACCAGAGACATAATAATCCTCCTATCCTCCTACTTATCAGTTAGTTTAACTGTAGCCCATCCTGGACACCTGCCATTCCCAGATACTCCTTATCCCTGTGTCCTGTTCTTCTAGACTGTTTTTCTTAAAACTAGGCCAACTATAACGATTTATCTTGTGAGAATTCTTAGTATGTTCTCTAGTTGTACTCTGTTTTTTTTTCTCTATGTATCCTGCACCTCAGTAATTTTCCATTGCTACTGTTACAAAGCCATCAAACTTAACATTACTTAAAACTTCTTATAAAAGTTTCTATATCCCATTTTGTGATTTTGTGCCCCTTTGTCTCAAAGG
>NW_026900843.1:0-2352 GCF_033783945.1 Neopsephotus bourkii
ATGAGAAAATCCCTTCCAATCTCTAACCTACTGTGATACTGTGATACTGTGAAGGGAAACTCAATTAACTCGGACAGTATTACCTAAAGGGTTTAAAACAGTCCAGCAATTTTTGGAAATCAGCTAGCATGAGAACTAGAATCATGGAAGCCACGTACCCAGATGGGGACTCTGTTACAACATGTGCGTGACCTGTTAACTGCTACAGAAACAAAGGAAGAATGTATCCAGTGGACAATGGAATTATTACAGTTTTGGGGACTGAATGGTTATCGGGTATCCAAACAAGGCCCAGCTAATCCAAACCCGAGTTTGGATTACCTAGGATATGAAATAACAGGAGGACAGAGAGAACTTGGAGCTGCTAGAAAAGAAGCCATTTGCCAGACTCCACGACTGTCGACCGTCAAGGAGCTCTGGACATTCCTGGGAATGACTGGATGGTGCAGACTTGGATCCATGATTATGGTGTTCTGGTAAGACCACTCTATGAACTTCTGAAGGGAAACCCTCCCTCTCTGGACTGGACTGACTGTGTTGTGGCACAAGAGGGACAAGATACCCCTGAGTGCTCTCCAGGGTGAGCATCTGTCTCCTCCAAGGCAGGGGCTGCAGTTCCCTTTGCCTGGGGAAGGATTCAGCCTCATCCTTGTGGTTTCCCAGCAGCGCAGAGCTCAGCTCTCCCAGCAACTGTTCCCTGATAAAATCGTGCCTTGGACTGCCAGGGAAATAGGTGAGAAAACAAGGTGGTTGCAGATGTACTCCAAGTCATAGAACCACAGAGCGGTTTGGGTTGGAAGGGACCTTAAAGCTCATCCAGGGATGGATGGGAGGGACCTTAAAGCTCATCCAGTCCCCACCCCTGACACCTGCCACTAGAGCAGGTTGCTCCAAGCCCTGTCCCATGTGGCCTTGAGCACTGCCAGGGATGGGGCAGCCCCAGCTGGGCATCTTCCATCTACTGCCCACACTGCTTCAACCAAAAACATTGATTTTGCACTCCAAGAGCTTCAAAGTGCTTGTAGGATCTCAGCCAGTGGAGACTTTTCTCTGAGGAAAGGGTACACATTGAACACTTTGCCCTGTTTGCAAAAGAATGAACTGAGGCACAGAGGGGCTGTGTGATGTTCACAAAACCTGTTTAACATTCCTGAAGTCAAAGAGACATTCCCATTTCCATTCTCTAAGAGAGCACAGCATGGCTGGGGTATTTGGCTGCACTCATGTACCTGCCAACATCAGCTGCAAGGGGGTTCAGAGGGGCATGAAAGACAGAGGGGTGCAGGGGGAAAGCACACTGTCTGGCCGTGTGCTGTTGGGTGGATCTGAGACTTCTCATGGACTGAAACAAGGGTGAGTTTGAGTGTCTGGTTGTTGTTTGCTCCTGGTTTAAAGAATGTGGAGTGAGCAAGATGCTCTTTTTTAGCCCGTGGCACGATGACAGCACAAACACAGTGCCATGGTTTAAATCTGGGAAAACAATGGCTCCCAGACAAAGCATAATATACTCACAGACAAAAATCCAGGCAACCATTCCCTCCTAAAGCCATAGGCCAAACATGAGAAACACACTACTGCTACAATACATCCCAGGCTATGGCAGAAGCTTTTAGTTCTTACATGTCGTCTACAGCATCCCGAGTTGAAAGTTTTTGGAATATGGGGGATTAGAGGTACCAATCACTAAATCTCCTTGTCCCAAACCAGTCCATGGAGGTGGGGTGAAGATTTATCATGCCACAGCAGGAGCCAACACTATTTCCATGTGGGCTTCGTCTGGTTAACCTTCAGCACTTTCCTAGGGGAAAGGAGGAGCATCCTGGCCTTTCCCACTCCTGGAACAAAAACACCCATCATGAAGCAGCACCCTCCATGTCAGCAGGAGCCTGGCTGGGGAGACAGATGCGGGCTGACTATTAGCTAGAGCCTATATCCACCACAGAAACCAGACTCAGACTTTTGGAAGTGCTTTTGTTTCTCTTCTTTGCTGCTGGAGACAAACCCAAGCCAGTCGTCAGCAGCAAAATGGCAGGTAAATAACTGCAAGCTGATGGATCTGAAGAGTTGTGGGCAGAGAAAGTGCTTTGGCTTTCAACTATCTTAAGTGATCGTCTGATGTTTAATTAGGAATAATTAAAGAACAAGCAAAAAGCCTGAATCCTTTCATTAATACTTCTTAGGGACATGCTAGTTATTTCAAACAGGAGCTTGGTTCCAGGGTGGCAGATTCCCTTTGCACAGAAACAGAGGAAAAGCAAACTAATCTGTTAAAGAAATAGGGCAAAAAGGTGCCAGATTTCTTCCAAAACAGAGATATTTTTGACAACAGACTGGTTAGTAAGCTTAAACAAC
>NW_026900844.1:0-23572 GCF_033783945.1 Neopsephotus bourkii
GGGGAGGGGCCAGAGCGGAGGGGGCGTGGCTTGCGACCAGCGGGGGTCCGTGGGGTCCTAAAGGGAGACGCGTGTTGGGGGGGGGCAGACACAATGGGGGCATTTTGGGGGGCAATGGTGGGGTTTGGGGGGGTCCATCCCATTGTTGGGGGGTTGGGGGGGGATGTGATCGGGGTGTCCCCAAAAGAGGGGTGGTGACACCCCCATTGTCACCCAGCGCTAGCCGAGATCCTGAGCGTGAAGGACATCAGCGGGAGGAAGCTCTTCTACGTGCACTACATTGACTGTGAGTCAATGGGGGGGACATGGGGGGCATCACACACACACATGACATGGTACCCCCCATATGTGGGGACATAGAGTGGCTATGGGGGGGGTTAGAGGGGATATGGGGGTGCAAGTGCCCCTCCGTCACCCCATGTGTGTTCCTTGGGGTGGGAACACAGAAGGGGGCTATAGGGGGTGGGCATGGAGGGGACATTGGGGGGTGTAGAAGTGTTATGGGGCGCCGTGGGGCTGCCGTTGTCACCCCATGTGTGTGCCCAAGAATGGGTTGGGGACATAGAGGGGCCATAGGGAGACGTGGGGGGCCATAGGGGGACATAGAGGGGCCATGAGGGGCCACAGGGAGACATAGGGAGACATAGAGGTGCCAAGAGGGGCCATAGGGAGACATAGACGGGCCATAGGGGGACATAGAGGGGCCATAAGGGAACACAGGGCGACATGAGGGGCCATAGGGGGCCATAGAGGGGTCATAGGGAGATATAGACAAGCCACTAGGGACCATAGAGGGGCCATAGTGGGCCGTAGAAGGACCATATGGGGACATGGGGGCCGTAGAGGGGCCATAGGGGGACATGGAAGCGCCATAGGGAGACATAGGGGACCACAGAAGAGCATAGAGGGACATACAGGGGCTATAGGGGGCCATAACGGGCCATAGAGGGGCCATAGAGGGACATAGAAGGGCCATAGGGAGACATGGGGGGCCATAGAAGGGCCATCGGGGGCCATAGAGGGGCCATAGGGGGACATAGAGGTGCCATAATGGACCATAGGGGGACATAGAGGGGCCATAGGGGGACATAGAGGGTCCATAGGGGGCCATAGAGGGGCTATAGGGGGACATGGGGGCCATAGAGGGACCATAGGTGGGCATAGAGGGACAATAGGGGTACATAGAGGGGCCATAAGGGACCATAAGGGGGCATAGAGGGGCAATAGAGGGGCCATAAAGGGGCCATAAGGAGACATGGGAGCCATAGAGGGTCCATAGGGGGACATAGAGTGTCCATAGGGGACCGTAGAGAGGCTATAGGGGGACATGGGGGCTATAGAGGGTCCATAGGGGGCCATAGAGGAGCCATAAGGGACCATAGGGGGTCATAGAGTAACCATAGTGGCCATGGGGTGCTATAGTGGCCATGGGGTGCCATAGTGGCCATGGGGTGCCACAGGGGCCATGGGGTGCCACAGGGGCCATGGGGTGCCATAGTGGCCATGGGGTGCCATAGTGGCCATGGGATGCCATAGTGGCCATGGGGTGCCATAGGGGCCATGGGGTGCCATAGTGGCCATGGGGTGCCATAGTGGCCATGGCGTGCCATAGTGGCCATGGGATGCCATAGTGGCCATGGGGTGCCATAGTGGCCATGGGGTGCCATAGTGGCTATGGGGTGCCATAGTGTCCATGGGGTGCCATAGTGTCCATGGGGTGCCATAGTGGCCCTGCTGACCCCATTACCCCCCATTGTCCCCAGTCAACAAGCGCCTGGACGAGTGGGTGACGCAGGAGCGGCTGGACCTGAAGCGGGTGCAGGGTCCCCGCAAGGAGGCCAAGACCCCAACCAAGAACGGGCTCCCCGGTTCCCGGCCCGGCTCTCCCGACAGGGACACGGTGAGCACCAACCCCCCCCTACTGGGATATGGGATGGGGCACATGGATAACGGGATGGGGGCATTGGGATATGGAGAGAGGGGATGTGGGACCATGGGATAGAGGGAGGTGGGACAGGGGGATATGGGATGAGGATGTGGGCACAGGGGGATGGGGACAGGAGGGGACCCTGGTACCCATGGATGTCCCCAACCCCTGGAGCAGGGGGGGGCACAGGAGCTGCTGGGGACACCTAGAGCCAGGGGACAGCCCAGACCCCCCTATGGCAGAATGGGGACACCCCCAGCCTCTCTATAGGACCTTGGGGACATCCCCAGCCCATCCATAGGACCCTGGGGACATTTCCAGCCCCTCTACAGGACCTTGGGGACATCCCCAGCCTCTCTATAGGACCTTGGGGACATCTCTAGCCCCTCTATAGGACCCTGGGGATGTCCCCACCCTCTCTATAGGACCCTGGGGACATCTCCAGCCTCTCTATAGGACCTTGGGGACGTCCCCAGCCCCTCTATAGGACCCTGGGGATGTCCCCACCCTCTCTATAGGACCCTGGGGACATCTCCAGCCTCTCTATAGGACCTTGGGGACGTCCCCAGCCCCTCTATAGGACCTGGGGATGTCCCCACCCTCTCTATAGGACCCTGGGGACATCTCCAGCCTCTCTATAGGACCTTGGGGACGTCCCCAGCCCCTCTATAGGACCCTGGGGATGTCCCCACCCTCTCTATAGGACCCTGGGGACATCTCCAGCCTCTCTATAGGACCTTGGGGACATCCCCAGCCCCTCTATAGGACCCTGGGGACATCCCCAGCCTCTCTATAGGACCCTGGGGACATCACCAGCCCCTCTATAGGACCTTGGGGACATCCCCAGCCTCTCTATAGGACCTTGGGGACATCTCCAGCCCATCTATAGGACCTTGGGGACATCTCCAGCCTCTCTGTAGGACCTTGGGTACATCCCCAGCCTCTCTATAGGACCTTGGGGACATCCCCAGCCCCTCTGTAGGACCCTGGGGACATCCCCAGCCTCTCTATAGGACCTTGGGGACATCTCCAGCCTCTCTGTAGGACCTTGGGTACATCCCCAGCCTCTCTATAGGACCTTGGGGACATCCCCAGCCCCTCTGTAGGACCTTGGGTACATCCCCAGCCTCTCTATAGGACCTTGGGGACGTCCCCAGCCCCTCTATAGGACCTTGGGGACGTCCCCAGCCCCTCTATAGGACCCTGGGGATGTCCCCACCCTCTCTATAGGACCTTGGGGACATCTCCAGCCCATCTATAGGACCTTGGGGACATCTCCAGCCTCTCTGTAGGACCTTGGGGACATCCCCAGCCTCTCTATAGGACCTTGGGGACATCCCCAGCCTCTCTATAGGACCTTGGGGACATCCCCACCCTCTCTATAGGACCTTGGGGACATCCCCACCCTCTCTATAGGACCTTGGGGACATCTCCAGCCCCTCTATAGGACCTTGGGGACATCTCCAGCCTCTCTATAGGACCCTGGGGACATCCCCAGCCCATCTATAGGACCTTGGGGACATCCCCACCCTCTCTATAGGACCTTGGGGACATCCCCACCCTCTCTATAGGACCTTGGGGACATCCCCACCCTCTCTATAGGACCTTGGGGACATCCCCACCCTCTCTATAGGACCTTGGGGACATCTCCAGCCTCTCTATAGGACCTTGGGGACGTCCCCAGCCTCTCTATAGGACCCTGGGGACATCTCCAGCCCCTCTATAGGACCTCGGGGACACCCCCAGCCCCTCTATAGGACCCTGGGGACACCCCCAGCCCCTCTATAGGACCCTGGGGACACCCCCAGGCCCTCTATAGGACACTGGGGACATCTCAAACATCCCTGTAGGACATTAAGGCCAACCCATGACCTCTAAGGGATCCTGGGGACCTGCCAAACACTTCTATAGGACCCCGGGGACATCCCAAACACTTCTATAGGAGCCTAGGGACATCTCCATCCCCTCTATAGGACACTGGAACCATCCCATGACCCCTCTATAGGACCCTGGGGACATCCCCAGTCCTGCTTTAGGGTCTTGGGGCCATCCCCAACCACTCTATAGGACCCTGGGGCCATCCCCAGCCCCTGTATGGGACACTGGGGCCATCCCAAACCCCTCTATAGGACCCTGGGGACACCTCCAGCCTCTCTATAGGACCCTGGAGCCATCCCATGACCCCTCTATAGGACATTGGAGCTATCACAAACTCCTCTATAGGACCCTGCAGACCCCTACAGCCCCTGTATAGGACACTGGGGCCATCCCAAACCCCTCTGTAGGACCCTGGGGACACCCCCAGCCCCTCTGTAGGACATTGGGGCCATCCCCAACCCCTCTATAGGACCTTGGTGCCATCCCAAACACCTCTATAGGGCATTGGGGCCATCCCAAACACCTCTATAGGGCATTGGGGCCATCCTCAGCCCCTCTATATAGGACCTTTGGGCCATCACCAACCCCTCTATAGGACCTTGGGGCCATCCCCAACCCCTCTATAGGGCATTGGGGCCATCCCAAACACCTCCATAGGACATTGGGGCCATCCCCAGCCCCTCTATAGAACCTTGGAGTCATCCCAAACACCTTTATAGGACTCTGGAGCCATCCCCAACTCCTCTATAGGATCTTGGGGCCATCCCAAACACCTCTGTAGGGCATTGGGGCCATCCCCAACCCCTCTATAGGACATTGGGGCTATCCCCAACCCCTCTATAGGACACTGGGGCCATCCCAAGGCCCTCTATAGGACCCTGGGGACACCTCCAGGCCCTCCATAGGACATTGGCTCCATCCCATGACCCCTCCATAGGACATTGGCTCCATCCCATGACCCCTCCATAGGACATTGGCTCCATCCCATGACCCCTCCATAGGACATTGGCTCCATCCCATGACCCCTCCATAGCACCCCGGGGCCCATCTCTGCCCCCTGGGAGGTGACACCCGGGACCCATTGGGGCCGCTGCCATATGGGGAGGGTGGGAGATGCCATCACCCAGTTACGGGGGGGGGATTCAGTGCCACCACCATTGGCTCCCCCTTTAGGCCCCCCAATGGCTTTGTCCCCCCCCATTGTCCCCCCTCAATGCCTCCTCTTCCTCCCGGCACAGAGGAAGAGCCTGGAGCTGGCGCTGCCGGTGGCCCCAGCCAGCGGGAAGAGCATCCCGGGGCCACCAGTACCACCAGTGCCACCAGTGCCACCAGTGCCCGTTCAGATCACCCTCCGCTTTCACCTGCCCAAGGAGAGCGAGGCCGAGCCCCCCCCGCCCGGCGCCCAGCGCCCCACGGTAACTGGGGCCCCAATGGTCCCCAATAGGGCACTGTCCCCAATGGGTCCCCATCACTGGCTCTGTCCCCAAAGGGGTGTCTGGTTTAGGTCCCAAGGGCGCTGGTCCCCAGTTATGTCCCCAGTGGGTCCCATTCTGTCCCCAGTGGCTGTGTCCCCAGTAGGGTCCTGTCCCCATTGCTGTCCCTAATGGGTCCCATCCTGTCCCCAGTGGGTCCCCATTGCTGTCCCCAGTGGCTGTGTCCCCATTAGGGTCCTGTCCCCATTGCTGTCCCCAATGGGTCCCATCCTGTCCCCAGTGGGTCCCCATTGCTGTCCCCAGTGGCTGTGTCCCCATTAGGGTCCTGTCCCCATTGCTGTCCCCAGTGGGTCTCATCCTGTCCCCAGTGGGTGCCATTCCCAGTGGGTCCCCAGCCCAGTCCCCAAGGGGTGTTACTGGGGTGATGCTGGGAATCTCTAGGGGCTACTGGGGCCATACTGGGAGCACTGGGATGCACTGGGATGGATTGGGATGAACTGGGATGACCCAGGACGGTTTGGGATGGACTGGGATGGATTGGGGTGAACCAGGATGGATTGGGATAAACTGGGTTGAACCGGGATGGGTTGGGATAAACTGGGATGAACCAGGATGCGTTGGGGTGACCCGGGAGGGGTTGGGAAGAACTGGGATGGTTTGGGACGAACTGGGATGAACCGGGATGGATTGGGATGAACCAGGATGCACTGGGATGAACCGGGATGGATTGGGATGAAATGGGATGGACTGGGATGAACTGGGATGCACTGGGATGAACTGGGATGCACTGGGATGAACTGGGATGCCCTCATTCCCCAGAAGCGGAAGCTGGAGGTGGTGTCTCCAGCCACCCCTGTCCCTGCAGCCACCGAAACATCACCGGCTTCCGTGTTCCCCCAGGTGAGCCCAGTGACACCAGTAACACACCAGTAACACGCCAGTAACACACCAGTAACAGCTACCCTGTACCACCAGTGAGCCCTCAGTAACCACCTAGTAACTGACCAGTAACCAACCAGTACCCATCCAGTAACACCAGTAACCACCAGTACCCATCCAGTAACTCCCCAGTAACGCACCAGTAACAAACCAGCAACACACCAGTAACACCACTAACGCACCAGTAACACCAGTAACCAGCCAATAAGGGCTCAGCCATCACTTACTAACACAGATCCCATCGCCTCTCCCAGTAACCACCCCCAGTGCTCCCAGTAACCCCTTTGGGGGGGGGTGTCCTCAGTCCTTTTAGGGGTGCTCAGGTCCTTTGGGGGAGTATTTGGGGGGTATTTGGGGTGTTTTTCCTTGGGGGTATTTGGGGGGTCCTTGGGGGGGGCCTTGGGGGTATTTGGGGGGGTCCTTGGGGGTATTGGGGGGGGTCCTTGGGGGTATTTGGGTGGGTCCTTGGGGGGGTCCTTGGGGGTATTGGGGGGGTCCTTGGGGGTACTGGGGGGGTCTTTGTGGTCCTGACCCCCCCGGACCCCCCAGAACGGCTCCGCGCGTCGGGCAGCGGCCGCCCAGCCCGGGAGGAAGCGGAAATCCACGTGTTTGGGAACGGATGAGGTGGGAAAGGGAACGGACACGGGTGGGGATGGATGGGGATGGGGATGGATGGGGATGGGGATGGGGATGGGATGGGGATGGGGATGGATGGGGATGGATGGGGATAGGGAATGGAGGTGGGGATGGATGGGGATGGGGATGGACATGGGCATGGATGGGAGTGGACATGGACATGGATGGACATGGATGGGGATGGGCATGGATGGGGATGGGGATGGACATGGATGAACATGGACATGGATGGCACTGACCATGGCTGGGGATGGACATGGATGAACATAGACATGGACACGGATGGGACTGACCATGAATGGGGATGGTCATGGATGAACATGGACATGGACATGGATGGGACTGACCATGTCTGGGGATGGTCATGGATGAACATAGACATGGACATGGATGGGACTGACCATGTCTGGGGATGGTCATGGATGAACATAGACATGGACATGGATGGGACTGACCATGTCTGGGGATGGTCATGGATGAACATGGACATGGACATGGATGGGACTGACCATGTCTGGGGATGGTCATGGATGAACATAGACATGGACATGGATGGGACTGACCATGTCTGGGGATGGTCATGGATGAACATAGACATGGACATGGATGGGACTGACCATGTCTGGGGATGGTCATGGATGAACATAGACATGGACATGGATGGGACTGACCATGGCTGGGGATGGTCATGGATGAACATAGACATGGACATGGATGGGACTGACCATGGCTGGGGATGGACATGGATGAACATGGACACGGACACGGATGGGACTGACCATGGATGGGGATGGACATGGGCATGGATGGGGATGGACATGGATGGGGATGGGAATGGACATGGATGAACATGGACACGGATGGGACTGACCATGGCTGGGGATGGACATGGATGAACATAGACATGGACATGGATGGGACTGACCATGGCTGGGGATGGTCATGGATGGGGATGGGGATGGACATGGATGGGGACTGACCATGGCTGGGGATGGTCATGGATGAACATAGACATGGACATGGATGGGACTGACCATGGCTGGGGATGGTCATGGATGAACATAGACATGGACATGGATGGGACTGACCATGGCTGGGGATGGACATGGATGAACATGGACACGGACACGGATGGGACTGACCATGGATGGGGATGGACATGGGCATGGATGGGGATGGACATGGATGGGGATGGGAATGGACATGGATGAACATGGACACGGATGGGACTGACCATGGCTGGGGATGGACATGGATGAACATAGACATGGACATGGATGGGACTGACCATGGCTGGGGATGGTCATGGATGAACATAGACATGGACCTGGATGGGACTGACCATGGCTGGGGATGGTCATGGATGGGGATGAACATGGACATGGATGGGGATGGGGATGGTCATGGATGGGGATGAACATGGACATGGATGGGGATGGGGATGGGCATGGATGGGGATGGGGATGGTCATGGATGAACATGGACATGGACACGGATGGGACTGACCATGGCTGGGGATGGACATGGATGAACATAGACATGGACATGGATGGCACTGACCATGGCTGGGGATGGACATGGATGAACATGGACATGGACGGGGATGGGGACTGACCATGGCTGGGGAATGGACATGGGCATGGATGAGGATGGGCATGGCCATGGATGAACATGGATGTGGATGGACACGGATGGGACTGACCATGGATGGGGATGGACATGGACATGGATGGGGATGGGGATGGACATGGATGAACATGGACACGGATGGCACTGACCATGGCTGGTTCTGGCACTGACCCTGCCCGTGCATCCCCCGGTGCAGGACTCGCAGGACTCGTCGGACGGGGCCCCGCAGGCGCCGCGCATGACCGGGAGCCTGGTGTCGGACCGGAGCCACGACGACATCGTCACGCGCATGAAGAACATCGAGTGCATCGAGCTGGGCCGCCACCGCCTCAAGCCCTGGTACTTCTCACCCTACCCGCAGGAGCTGACGGCCCTGCCCGTGCTCTACCTCTGCGAGTTCTGCCTCAAGTACGGGCACAGCCTGCGCTGCCTCCAGAGGCACCTGGTACGGACGTGGGGGAGCCCCCCATTGACACCATTGGGGAACCCCCCATTGACACCATTGGGGATCCCCCCCATTGACACCATTGGGGACCTTCCCATTGACACCATTGGGGATCCCCACTGAGACCACTGGGGAACCCCATTGACACCATTGGGGAATCCCCCATTGAGACCATTGGGGAACCCCCCATTGACACCATTGGGGAACCCCATTGACAACATTGGGGAACCTCATTGAGATCATTGGGGACCTTCCCATTGACACCATTGGGGAACCCCCCCCATTGACACCATTGGGGATCCCCCCCATTGACACCATTGGGGAACCTCATTGAGGCCATTGGGGACCCCCACTGACACCATTGGGGAACCTCATTGAGACCATTGGGGAACCCCCCCATTGACACCATTGGGGAACCCCATTGACACCATTGGGGAACCCCCCCCAATTGACACCATTGGGGAACCCCATTGACACCATTGGGGAACCTCATTGACACCATTGGGGAACCCCATTGACACCATTGGGGACCTCCATTGACACCATTGGGGAATCCCATTGACACCATTGGGGATCCCCATTGAGACCACTGGGGAACCCCATTAAGACCATTGGGGAACTCCACTGAGACCATTGGAGACCTTCCCATTGATACCACTGAGTACACCCCAATAGCCTCAAGTACGGGCACAGCCTGCGCTGCTTCCAGAGGCACCTGGTACGGACGTGGGGGAGCCCATTGACACCATTGGGGAGCCCATTGACACCATTGGGGAGCCCCATTGACACCATTGGGGAACCTCATTGACAACATTGGAGAACCCCATTGAGACCATTGGGGAACGCCATTGACACCATTGGGGAACCCCATTGACACCATTGGGGATCCCCCCATTTATACCATTGGGGACCCCCATTGAGACCATTGGGGAACCCCCATTGAAACCATTGGAGACCCCTTCATTGATACCATTGGGAACCCCCTATTGACCATCAGACACCCCCATTGACCATTGAGTACCCCCCCATAGCCTCAAGTACTGTACCTGGTACAGACCCAGCACCCTCCCATTGATGCCATTGGGGATCCCCCCACTGAGACTGTTGGGGACCATTGGGGACCCCCCCATTAATACCATTGTGGACCCCCCCCATTGACCATCAGGGAGCCACCCATTGGGTATCCTCCTTATAACCTCAAGTACAGGCAAGGGACCACCCCCCCCACCCCAGGCAACTGGTGACCCCCCCATCAACCATCAGGGACCCCCCATAACCATCGGGGACCCCCCCCATCAACCATCAGGGACCCCTCATAACCATCGGGGACCCCCCCATCAACCATCAGGGACGCCCCCATAACCATTGGTGACCCCCCCCATCAACCATCAGGGACCCCTCATAACCATTGGGGACCCCCCTCATCAACCATCAGGGACCCCCCATAACCATCAGGGACCCCCCTATCACCTCCACAGGATCCCCCATAACCATTGTGGACCCCCTTGGGGTGATTGGGGACCTCCTTGAAGACCCCCCCCGATACCATTGACCCCCCCTAGGGCTCATCCAATCCCCCCCCAATGGATGGGGACCAAAGTGGTCCCCCCCTTGTATCTCTACCCCTATAGTGCAGCATCACCCCCAACCCCATCACCCCCTTTCCCCCTCCCAGAGCCCCCCCCCTTTGGCTCCTCATTCCCCCCCTGACACCCCCTTTTCTTACCCCCCCCCCCCAAAAGACCAAATGTGACCTAAGGCACCCCCCTGGCAATGAGATCTACCGCAAGGGCACCATCTCCTTCTTCGAGATCGATGGGCGCAAGAACAAGGTAAAACACGATAAAGGGGGGACAAAAGGGGGGTCCCCTATTTTAGGGGACCCCCCCTCACTTTATGGACCCCCCCCCAGAGCTATTCCCAGAACCTTTGCCTATTGGCCAAGTGCTTTCTGGACCACAAGACGCTCTATTACGACACCGACCCCTTCCTCTTCTATGTCATGACCGAGTACGACTGCAAAGGGTTCCACATCGTTGGGTACTTCTCCAAGGTATTGGGGGGTCCTGGGGGGGTTTGGGGGGGTCATGGGGGGGTTGAGGGGGTTTGGGGGGGATTGAGGGGGGTCTGCACCTGAGAATTGAGGGGATTTGGGGGGGAATTGAGGGGGTTTGGGGGGTCCTGGGGGTGGTTGAGGGGGTTTTGGGGGGTTTGAGGGGGTTTAAGGGGGGTTTCAGGGTCCTGGTGGGGGGTTCATGGGATTTGGAGGGGGGTTGGGGGGGTTTAAGGGGGGCGTTTGGGGGTCCGGGGGGGGTTGAGGGGGTTTGGGGGGGAATTGAGGGGGTTAGGGGGGTTTAAGGGGGGAATTTGAGGGGTCCTGGAGGGGGTTGAGGGGGTTTTGGGGGGGTTGAGGGGGTTTGGGGGTTTAAGGGGGGGTTTGGGGGGTCGGGGGGGGGTTGATGGGGTTTTTGGCGGTTTGATGAGGTTTTGAGGGGGTTTGGGGGGTTTAAGGGGGGGGGTTGGGGGTCCTGTAGGGGGTTGAGTGGATTTTGGGAGGGTTGAGAGGGTTTTGGGGGGTGTTAAGGGGGGGGGGTTCTGGGGGGGGGGATTGAGGGGGGTTTGGGGGAGAATTGAGGGGGTTTAACGGGGTGTTTGGGGTTCCTGAGGGGGGTTGATGGGATTTGGGGGGGGGTTGAGGGGTTTTTGGGGGGTTTAGAGGGCTTTGAAGGGGTTTTGGGGAGGTTTTGGGGTTTTTTGAAGGGGTTTATGGGGATTTCAGGTGGTTTTTGGGGTCTCCCCCCCCTCAATTGCCTTCGGTGCCCCCCCCAGGAGAAGGAGTCCACCGAGGACTACAACGTGGCCTGCATCCTCACGCTGCCGCCCTACCAGCGCCGGGGCTATGGGAAGCTGCTCATTGAGTTCAGTGAGTGACCCCCCCAAAACAACCTGGTACCCCCAAACCCCCCCCTCAAACCCATTGGGAGACCCCAAACGTCTTGGATGGGGGGGAAAGAACCCCGAAATCCCCTTGAGGGGGACCCCAAAATACCCTTGGGGACCCCAAAATCCCCTTGGAGGATCCCTTTTAGCTCCCCCCCTGCCCCAAAACAAAAGAGGTACCCCCAAACCCCCCCCCTCAAACCCATTGGAACACCCCAAACACCTTGGGTGGAGGGGAAAAGAACCCCAAAATCCCCTTGGGGACCCCAAAATCCCCTTGGAGGATCCCTTTTGGCTCCCCCCTGCCCCCAAATACACCCATGGGTATTGGGGGACCCCCCCCCTGGTTTGCAGGTTATGAGCTCTCCAAGGTGGAGGGGAAGACGGGGACCCCCGAGAAGCCGCTCTCGGACCTGGGGCTCCTCTCGTACCGGAGTTACTGGTCCCAAACCATCCTGGAGATCCTCATGGGGCTGAAGGCAGAGGGAGGGGAGCGGCCCCAGATCACCATCAAGTGAGGACACGCCCCCTTACCCGAGGCCACGCCCCCATTTCACTTTAGGCTCCACCCCCTTCATTAAGCCCAACACCCATGCGTTATCACCCCCCCCGCCGCCACCCGTGGATGCCAGCTCTATGGGGAATAGGCTCCTCCTGACCACGCCCCCTTTGTAGGCCACACCCCCTTTCCCATTTAGGCTCTGCCCCCTCCGTTAAGCTCCACCCACATTCATTACCATCCCTCTCCCCCCATCCCTGTTATTGGATGCCAGCTCTATGTAGAATGGGCTCCTCCTGACCACGCCCCCTTCGTAGGCCGCACCCCTTTCCCTTTAGGCTCCACCCCTTCATTAAGCCACACCCCCATTCCTTATCATCCCTTCCCCCCCATCATTGGATCCCACCTCTATGTGGAATGGGCTCCTCCTGACCACGCCCCCTTTGTAGGTCACACCCCCTTGCCCTTTAGGCTCCACCTCCATTCATTATCCATCCCTCTGCCCCATCCCTGTCATTGGATCCCAGCTCTATGGGAACAGGCTCCTCCCCTGGCCACACCCCCTTTCCTTTAGGCTCCGCCCCCATTCAGTAACCTCTCCCATCCCTGCCTTGGATCCCAGCTCTATGGGGAACTGGCTCCTCCCCCTGGCCACGCCCCATTTCCCCATAGGCTCCACCCCGTCCATTAAGTCCCACCCCCATTCATAGTCCCCATCTCAGCTCTATGGGGAACAGGCTCCCCCCTGGCCACGCCCCCTTGCCCTTTAGGCTCCGCCCCCATTCATTAACTCACATCCCTCCCATTGGATCCCACCTCTATGGGGATCTGGCTCCTACTCCTGGCCACGCCCCTTCCATAGACCCCACCCACACCTTTTAGCTCCACCCCATTGGAGCCTCACCTCGATGCCACACCCCTTTATAGACCCCGCCCCTTTCACTGAGGCCACGCCCCCATCCCTATCGCTGCCATAGCAAAAAGGGGGGGGGGGAGAGTTTGGGGGAGGATTTAAAGGGTAAGGGGGGGTTCATTGGGGTCCTGGGGGGCTGAGGGGGCCTTGGGGGGGTCAAGGAGTGTTTTGGGGGTTCAAACCCCCCTTGGTGTCACCCCCCCCCAGTGAGATCAGTGAGATCACCAGCATCAAGAAGGAGGACGTCATCTCCACGCTGCAGTACCTCAACCTCATCAACTACTACAAGGTGACCCTAACCCCCCTCATGTCCCCTATACACATAGGGGGACCCCCCCCTTTGTACCCCCAAGCTTGACCCCTATAGAGGAGTGAGGGGTTGGGGGGAACACCCAAAGCAACCCCTATAAAGGATCCAGGTGTTGGGGGGACCCCAAATCCCTCTATAGGGAATACCATATCACTCCGTATAGAGAACCCAGTTCTTGGGGGGACCCCAAATCACCCCCAATAGTGGACCAAGGGGTTGAGGGACTCCAAATCACCCTATAGGTAACTCCAAATCACCCCCTATAGAGAACCCAGAGGTTGGGGGTGGGACCCCAAATCGCCCCCTATAGAGGACCCAGATGTTAGGGGGCACCCCAAATGATCCCCTATAGAGAACCCAGAGGTTGGGGGGACCCCAAATCACCCCCTATAGAGAACCCAGAGGTTGGGGGGACCCCAAATCACCCCCTATAGAGAACCCAGAGGTTGGGGGGGACCCCAAATCACCCCCTATAGAGAACCCAGAGGTTGGGGGGACCCCAAATCACCCCCTATAGAGAACCCAGAGGTTGGGGGGGACCCCAAATCACCCCCTATAGAGAACCCAGAGGTTGGGGGGACCCCAAATCACCCCCTATAGAGAACCCAGAGGTTGGGGGGGACCCCAAATCACCCCCTATAGAGAACCCAGAGGTTGGGGGGACCCCAAATCACCCCCTATAGAGAACCCAGAGGTTGGGGGGGACCCCAAATCACCCCCTATAGAGAACCCAGAGGTTGGGGGGACCCCAAATCACCCCCTATAGAGAACCCAGAGGTTGGGGGGGACCCCAAATCACCCCCTATAGAGAACCCAGAGGTTGGGGGGACCCCAAATCACCCCCTATAGAGAACCCAGAGGTTGGGGGGGACCCCAAATCACCCCCTATAGAGAACCCAGAGGTTGGGGGGACCCCAAATCACCCCCTATAGAGAACCCAGAGGTTGGGGGGGACCCCAAATCACCCCCTATAGAGGACCCAGAGGTTGGGGGGACCCCAAATCACCCCCTATAGAGAACCCAGAGGTTGGGGGGCACCCCAAATCACCCCCTATAGGGCTCAGCCCCCCAACGTGTGGGTCCCGGTGCCCTCTAGGGTCAGTACATCCTGACGCTGTCGGAGGACATCGTGGAGGGCCACGAGCGGGCGATGCTCAAGCGGGTGCTGCGCATCGATGCCAAGTGCCTGCACTTCACCCCCAAGGACTGGAGCAAGAGGGGCAAGTGGTGAGGCCACGCCTCCCTCTTGACCACGCCCCCTCCTTAAGGACACGCCTCCACCCTTCTTTTGGTCACGCCCACCTGTTATTAAACACCCAGCACTTGGCGCCTTTATTGAATGGGGTGGGCGGGGCTTGCGCAGGCTCCGCCCATAAAGGGGGTGGGGTTTGTCAGGGCTCCTCCTCCTCGTCGCTGTCAGGGACCGGAGCGTGGATCTATGGGGAGAAACAACGGGGAGAAGAATGGGGTTGGGAGGCACGAGCATGGGGGTGAAGGGGTTCCTGCCCTGCCCCCCAAGTGTGGGGACTGGGACTGGGGGCCCCCAAGTGTGGGGCTGAGGGGTGCCCATCCTGCCCCACAAGTGTGGAGCCTGGGATTGGAGACCCCAAGTGTCAGGGACCTCCCATCCTGCCCCCTAATTGTGGGGCCTGGAATTGAGACCCCCAAGTGGCAGGGGCCCCCCAAGTGTGGGTCCTAGGACCTCCCATCCTGCCCCCCAAGTGTGGTCACTGGGACTGGAGACCTGCAAGTGTCAGGGACTCCCCACAAATGTGGGGCTGAAGGGTTCCCATCCTGCCCCCCAACTACTGGAGACCCCAAAGTCTGGGTCCTAGGACCCCCCTCCTGCCCCCCAAGTGTGGGGCCCAGCACTGGGAACCCCCAAAGACACCTGGCCCCCCCCCATGCGGGTCCCTCCCTGCTGCACCCTAAGTGTGGGTCCCGGCCCAGCCTCACCGCCTGAGCGATGTCCGCCCACTGCAGCGCCAGGGCCAGACCCCCAGCGGGGGGGACGCCATCGGCCCCCCAGTCCCTGATGGCATCGAACGTCCCCATCACTGCCACGCACCGGCCCTGTGGGGGGGGGGGCAGACTCAGTGTGGGGCAGCCCCACAGCTCGCCTCATAGAGAGGGGTTGGGGGTGTCACCTGCCCCCCAAGCGTGGGGCAGCCCCACAGCTCGCCCCATAGAGCAGGGTTGGGGGTGTCACCTGCCCCCCAAGCGTGGGACAGCCCCACATCTCGCCCCATAGAGCGGGTTAGGGGTGTCACGTGCCCCCCAAGTGTGGGGCAGCCTCACCTCATCGCCATGGGGCGGGTCCCCTTCCTTCAGCACCATCCCCCGGTAGCCGTGGGGCAGAGGCAGGTCCCGGCCCCCCATGCGCCGGCCCCGGAACGAAGCCCACAGCTCTATGGGGCAGGGGTGGGAGGGGGGAGGAAATGTGGGGCAGGGGGTCAGCAGCCCCACACTTTGCCCCATAGCGCTGTTGGGCCCCACAGCACAGCCCCGGCAGCACGTAGAGAGGCTTCCCCCTCACCCACTCTGCCCCACACATCCCCCGGCCCCACAGCGCTCCCCGGCCCCATAGGAGCTCGCTCACCGCCTCCGGGCCCGGGCTGCACCCGCAGGAAGGCGGCCACAGGCGCGGGGCCGTTGTACCGGATACCGCAGGGCAGGAGCTGGGCCTGCAACGGGGCCGCGGCACCGGAGCCAGGCCGCAACCGCACCGCTTCCGCCGCCGCCATGGCAACACTGCCGGAAGCGGAAGCAACGTCTGACGTGCGAGGCGTAATGCGGCGTAACGTGGCGTGGGGCATGATGGGAGTTGTAGTTTTGAGGGTAACAAGGAGGTCAATAGGGAGAGGGATGGAGCCATGGATCCGGATACCCTCATAACCACATATGGGTCCCAAATGACGTCACAACCCTGGTGGGGAACCCCCTATGACGTCACAACTCTTGTTGTTGGAATTTCCACCCCCACAAGGGGGCTTCTATGACGTCACTGCCCTAGTGGGAACCCGTGACGTCATGACGCCAATAGGAACACAGACACCACCCTACCCCCCCACTGGAGGATTCCCTATGACGTCACTGCCGCGCTTGGGTGACATCACAGCAGCAGTGGGGACTCCCCCACCCAGTGACGTCATAACTCCACTGGGACCCCCCCACCCCACGTGGGTCCTGTCTGACGTCACAACCGCTACAGGGATTACCCCATGCCAAAGCATGTGTCCCCCCCCCGTGACGTCACAACCACTGAGGGGGTTCCCCCCACTGACGTCACTGAAAGTCACACCCCCCCCCCCCCCCAGTCCCACGTGGGTTGCCCCCTCCTCCCCCCCCCCGGCGCTGTCGCGACAGAGTCGGGGTGGGGGGTGCCGCCACAGGGAACCAATGGCTGAGCCTGAACCCACTCCCAGCCCCGCCCTTCCCTCCACGTCACCACCGCCCTGCAACGCCATTGGCCGAGCCTGCGGGACCCTCCCCCTACGCGCGGGTGAGACCATTGCGGTGTGTGTGTGGGGAGGAGGGGTGGGTTAGCCACGCGGGGTCACACAGGGGTCACGGGCGTGTCCCAGGGAGGCTTTAATGGTCGGTACCGTACAGCCGAGGCGCTAAGCCCCGCCCACCGCGTGACGTCACCCCGCCCATGTGACATCACTAATACGGGGGGGGTGGGGGGTAGGAAGAGCCTATAGGATCCATATGATCCCACCCCATCACCCCCCCCCCCCTTAGGGGGCAGGGTCGTGGCTCCACCCCCTCTACCCCTATAGCCCCCCCCCAAACAACCCCTATATCCCCATATGGGGGGGGGGGCAAAGCATCTGTCACCCCCCCCCCCACCCTGGGGCAGTTTAGAGGCTCTGCCCCACCCCCCCCATGGGTGCTATAGGGGCTCATGCTGCATGTAAAAAACCCCACTCCCTTATGTACATATTTACACACAGGGCACGTATAGGGACCCACAGGGATGGGGGGGGGATAGGGGCAATCCTGAGCGGTGCTGGATGTGCCGGGAGGAGCGAGGTGTGAGTAACCTCGGAGTAAAGTGTGAGTAAAGCCAGAGCAACCCCATGCTTAAGGCTGGAATGGGGCCTTGGGGTGTCTCGAAGCTCAAGGGGAGTCACCCTTGCGTGGAATGGGAGTAACAACGTGTGAGTAACCCCGGAGTAACAACCCTCTAACCACCTATGAGTAGCTGTGAAGGGTGCCGTTGGCACCCATTGTAACCCTAACGTAGCGCCTTGCATTGGGGTGACCAGTGAGTAACCCTGGAGTAAGAACCCTCTAACGACCTATGAGTAGCTGTGAAGGGTGCCATTGGCACCCATTGTAACCCCAGAGTAGCGCCCTGCATTGGGGTGACCAGTGAGTAAACCTGGAGTAACAACCCTCCAAGAAGCTGTATCTTGAAGGGTGCCATTGGCACCCATTGTAACCCCAGAGTAGCGCCTTGCATTGGGGTGATGGGTAAGTAAAACCAGAGTAACAACCCTCCAATAACCTATGAGTAACCCTGGAGCAACAACCAATGAGTAACCGTGCAGTAACAACCCTCCAACGACCTGTGAGTAACCCAGGAGTAACAACCCTCAACCAACCTATGAGTAACCCTGAAGGGAGCCATTGGCACCCATTGTAACCCCAGATCAGCGCCCTGCATTGGGGTGATGGGTGAGTAACCCTGGAGTAACCCAATAGTAACCCTAGCTTGGAGTAACGCTTGTGTGGCCATAGAGTATGTAGTAACCTGTGAGTAAGGAGTATTCCACCCATCAGCGTATTGGATAACCCCAAGGGGAGCTATGACCTGGAGTAGTGGCTGAGTAACTTCAGCATCAAGAACATGGAGTAACTCCAAGCAACCAACGTAAGGGCTGAGTAACCTTGGAGTAACAACTGTGAACCCCCAATGGGCTTGAATACACCCTGGGGGGGGTGGGGGGGGAAGTACCTTGCTCGGAGTAAAGAAGCAAAGCAAAGTGCGTGTATCCATGGAGTATCCTTGGAGAAAGGGCTTGGCCAAAGACCTGGCGCAAGGCAATGGTGTAAAGTGTGAGTAAGTCGTGCAAGGAGGGGGGCTTTGTATCGCTGCGTAGGAGCAAACAAGGTGCCATTGTGTGACCCTAAAAGCCCTCTAGGGCTGGCCCCCTAAGGCCTTAGGAACCTCTGAGTAAGGCCTGAGACCCTCCTGAGTCCCACCTATGAGTATGGAGCACGTCAGTGTCGAGAGGACCTCCTCACTGAGTAAGATGGGGTTTGTGTAGCGCTGGAGTAGGGCGGTGGGGATGAGAGAACCTGGGATTAAAGCCATAAATAGGGAAAAGCTCTGAGTAAAGGCTGAGTAAAGGCTTTGCCAAGGAGCTGGGCAAGGGATGGGAGCAGCAAGGCTGAGTAAAAGCAGAGTAAAGGCCAAGTAAAGCGAAGGGGGTGGGGGGGGAGAAGGGAAAGGGGGCATCAATAAAGCACCAAATCACCCCAAAGGCAGAGCTGAGTAAACCCAGAGTAAGGCCCCCCCCATGGGTAACCCTGACTAGGAGCAAATAAGCTCAACGTAAGGGCTGAGTAAACTCAGAGCAAGCCCCCCCCCCTCCCCAAAATTGGGTAACTGAAGAGCAACCAATCACTGCATAACCCTAAGGTAAGGTGGGAGTAAGCTCAGAGTAAGCCCCCTGAGCACCAATGGGCAAGGGGCAGCCCCATGCTGAGTAGTGACTGAGTAACCAAGGAGTAGAAGCCGACAGCAAGGGAGTAAAGGCTGAGTAAGGCTGGAACAGGGCAGGAGCGGCCCCACAGCTGCCTTGGTGTAAAGGGGGAGTAGGGCCTGAGTAACCCTGTAGTAACATGGGAGTAACCATGGACCAAGCCCCCCACCCCCCCCATAGCCCCACGGACCAAACCCCCCCCCAAGTAACCCTGGAGTAAAGTGTGAGTAACCTCAGAGGAAGCTCAGAAGGGGACCCCCCCCCCAAAACTGCCCCCATTGTAGCCCCACCCCCCACTAAGCCCCCACCCTGGGGGGGGAGGGGCCAATATAGACTCTTCTTTATAATATTGCCTTGAAAAAATAAAACTCGAAGGAAATGGGGGAGGGGGGGCCCCAAAATCGAAGGACCCCCCCCAAAAAATAGGGGGGGGGCACTCCCCATAACAAAGGATTCCCCATGGAATCCCCCCCAAATCCAGCAGCAGCTCTTCGGGGGGGGGGGTGTAGTAACACTTTGGGGGGATCCCCCTTTAGTTCTAGGGTGCCCCCCCCAAATCCATTTTGGGGGTGCCCCCCCCTCAGTTTGGAGCAGATATGCCCCAGCTTTGGGGGTCAACATCCCCCCTGCCCCCCCAGTGTTGGGGGGGGTCCCATGGCGTTGCAGCAGCGATCCAAGGGCTGTGGGGAGAGGAAAGGGTTAAGGGGGGGGCGCCTAAAACTTAATTCCACACCCCCCCCTTGGAGAGTCATCCCCTCCCCCCTATTTTAGGGCTCCCCCCACTTTGTGGGGGGGAAAGGCTCATTTTTGGGGCTGTTTCCCCATCTTTTGGGGAATTTTCTTCCTTTTAGGGGGGGTTGTACCCCAGGTTTGATCTATTGGGGGGTCCATGGGGGGGGGGGGGGCACCGAGATGTTGGGGGTCCCTTACCGGCTCAGTGTCAGAACACAGTGTCAAGCACCCGGAAGGCAGAGGAACCTGTGGGGGATCAAAAAAGGGGGGGGGCTTAGGGGAAACCCCAAAAATAGGAAGGATCCCCAGAAATGTGGGGGGGGGCATGGGGGGGGTGGGGCATAGTTTTGGGGGGGATCCAGTTTTGGAAGGGTCCTGGATGCTGAAGGGGGAGTCTGGGTTTGGGGGGGAAGGGGGGGGTCCCCATTTTGGGGGTGCTGACCTGGGGGGGGCAGCGTGGCCGAGCGCAGCCCTGGCTCCTTCTGCAGCTGGATCTCCTTCAGCGCGAAGATGGAGGTGGCTGCATATGGGGGGGGGGATTTGCATAAGGGGTGTGGCCAAACACAAGCCACGCCCATAAAGGACCTCCCCTCCCACCCACACTTAAGCCTGGCCCAATGCTCCCCAGCCCCAACCAATGGGATCCACCCCCTGCTCCAAGATTCCACCCACACAGGCCACACCCCCACCAAGCCCCGCCCCCTGAAACACCACCCACAACCCCACATAAACCCCTCCCACTTTAAAGTCACCGGACACCGCCCAAAGCCACGCTCCCTTTAAGCCCCTCCCACAACCCAATTTATAACCCCTCCCACTATAACCCATCCCACAAAGCCACGCCCCCTCAAGGCCCCCACCTTCGAAACCACGCCCCCTCATGAAGCCACTCCCACAACCCCATTGAACCCTTCCCACTCTAAGACCCTCCTCCTTTAAGCCACGCCCCCTGTAAGCCCTTAGACCCCGCCCACTTTACGCCAATGCCATAACCCCTGAAGCCCCGCCCTCAACCCTACTTAAACCCCTCCCACTTTGAGCCATTGGGCATTGCACAAAGCCACACCCCCTCTCAGATCTGTCCTGGAAGCCACGCCCCCTACCTGAAGCCATTCCCACAACTCCCATTGAACGCTTCCCACTTTATGCCCCGCCCCCTTTAAGCCCTTAGACCCCGCCCACTTTCCCTTACCCCGACGCCACACCCCCCGAAGCCCTGCGCTCAACCCCACTTAAACCCCTCCCACTTTAACCCATTGGACATCCCCCAATCACACCCACACCCCCTTGAAGCCCTGCCCACAACCCCCATTGAACCCTTCCCACTCTAAGCCCCACGCCCTCTAAGCCCCGCCCCCTTTAAGCTCCGCCCCCTCCCCCGGACCCAACCACTCACTGTCGGGCAGGGTGGTGACGCGGGGCCCCAGGCAGGCGAAGAACGGATGCGCCATGGCCTCAGCTGCCGGCAGCCGCCGCCGCCCCTCGAACTGCCCCGCCCACATTAGGACACGCCCATCGAGGGGAGGACACGCCCCATTGTGGGCGTGGCCCCACCAAGCTCCGCCCTCCTCCCCATTATCACCCCCCTCTGCGCATGCAATGGTTGGGTCTATGTAGGAGGGGGTGTGGTTAAAGGGGCGGGGTTTGTGGGGGAAGGGGCAGGGCTGTGGGTGGCCACGTCCCCTCCCCAACCTCACCTGCAGCAGCTGCCCCAGCAGGTCAGCACCATCCTGGTCCAGCCTGGGGGGGGGAAAGGGGAAGTCAGGCACCCCCCACTTGCTGCTATGGGGCAGAGCTATCCTCTATGAGGCACATACCCACACACTACCCCCCACTATGGGGCAGAACCATCCTCTATAGGGCAGATACCCACACCCCAACCGCCTCTATGGGGCAGAGCCATCCCCTATAGGGCAGATACCCACACCCCAACCGCCTCTAAGGGGCAGAACCATCCTCTATGGGGCACATACCCACACCCTAACCCCCTCTATGGGGCAAAGCCATCCCCTATGAGGCACATACCCACACCCTAACCCCTCTATGGGGCAGAACCATCCTCTATGGGGCACATACTCACACCCTAACCCCCTCTATGGGGCAGAGCCAACCTCTATGGGATCAATACCCTCCTATGGGGAACCCCCCCTCCCCCCTAAGGACCACCTCCCCCTTGCTATGGGGCAGACCGTGGCGCGTGGTGCAGCAGCCCCTCGGGGGGGTACGGGGGGTACTTGTGGGCCCGGAACTCGGCGTTGGCCCCGATCCCCGGCCACGTCTCCTCCGTTGGGGTCCCTGTGTGGAATGGGGGGGGGGGGGGGGTAAGGAAGAGGACCCCAAAACCCCTCTGGGACCCCAAATCTCTTTCTTTTACCCTAAAGCCCCTTTTTTCACCCCAAAATTCCCCTTTCATGCCCCAAAATCCCTTGGAATTTGCCCCAAAATCTTCTGATTTCTCCCCAACTTTCCCCCTCCCCAAACCCCTTCCATTTCCCCTCGAAACCCCCCAAATCCCCCCCAAACCCTCTTTAAATTGCTCCCCAACCCCTTCCTTTCCACCCCTCCCCCCGTTCTTTACCCTAAACCCCCTTCTTTCACCCCAAAACCCCCCTTTTTCACCCCCAAAATCCCTTGAAATTCCCCCAAATCTTCCAATTTCTCCCCAAATTTTCCCCTCCCCAAACCCCTTCAATTTCCCCTCAAAACCCCCATATTTTGCTCCCAATCCCCCCCAAACCCTCCTCAAACTGCCCCCAACTGGCCCTAAAACCCTTCCTTTACACCTCTCCCCCTGTTCTTTACCCTAAATCAGCATTTTTCACCCCAAAAATCCCTTAAAATTCCCCCAAATCTTCCAATTTCTCCCCATATTCCCCCCTCCCCAAACCCCATTTCCCCTCAAACCCCCCAAATTCTGCTCCCAATCCCCCCCAAAACCTCCTCAAACTGCCCCCAACTGGCCCCAAACCCCTTCCTTTACACCTCTCCCCCCTTTCTTTACCCTAAACCCCCTTTTTTCACCCCAAAAATCCCTTGGAATTCCCTCAAATCTTCCAATTTCTCCCCAAATTCCCCCCTCCCTAAAACACTTCCGTTTTCTCTCAAAACCCCCCAAATTTGCCCCCAAATCCCCCCAAACCCTCTTTAAATTACTCCCCAACCCCTTCCTTTCCACCCCTCCCCCCTTTCTTTACCCTAAACCCCCTTCTTTCACCCCAAAACCCCCCTTTTTCACCCCCAAAATCCCTTGGAATTTTCCCCCAAGTCCTCCAAATTCTCCCCAACTTTCCCCCCCAAAACCCTTCCATTTCCCCTCGAAAAACCCCAAAGTTTGACCCAAATCCGTCCCAAACCCTCTTCATACTGCCCCCCAACTGGCCCCAAACCCCTTCCTTTACACCTCTCCCCCCTTTCTTTACCCTAAACCCCCATTTTTCACCCCAAAAATCCCTTGAAATTCACTCAAAATCATCCAATTTCCCCCTCCCCAAACCCTTCCATTTCCCCTCAAAACCCCCCCGATTTTCCCCCAAATCCCCCCCAAACCCCCATCAAACCGCCCCAAACCCCTTCCTTT